>NC_140949.1:14697418-14712418 GCF_014529385.1 Adiantum capillus-veneris | reverse complement strand
AGTAGTTGCATAGCCGCTAATTGTGCATGAGCACAACCAGTCTTTGCTAGGTGTAGGCATTGGGGAGTGTTCCCATATAGTGTTGCATTAGTACCAAGCCTAGGTAAAACTGCATACAAAGCACCTCTTATTAGTAGTTCATCAACTTATTAATAAGTGACATTTTAGCCAGCAATTACCAAATCGTGGGATTCTATGAGATTGCCTGACCGAGCTTTAATCCCATATGTAAGTGACCCTAGGGGTCACTTCTCAAGCATAAGTCAATTAGTACAAGCACAAAGTACCCATAGTACATCGGCACCTTTACCGTTCTTGCACCAAATTAGCCTATAGCATCCCCTAGAGACTTGGTTGGCATAGGACCATAGATGTCACAATGAACAAGCTCTAGTGGCTCAACATGCTTTTTATTCATGGATAAATAAACACTCCTTGTTAGCTTGCCTTAAATGCAATGTTCACACATATAATAGTCACTAAAACTCAAGATAGGTAAATAACAAAAATGAGTTAAGAGTTTTCCTTTCTAGTTCATATAGCCTAGTTGGCTATGCCACAACTTAGTAGATGGCACTTTGGCTATTGCGATAATATCAGCTTTTACGCACGACACATGCATGGAACACAAGAAACCATGCTTCTAACCTTTGAGAACAACTAAGCTTCCCTTCTCGATAACCCAAAATCTGACCCAAACTGTTCAAATTTGACTCGCCAACATGGCTTACCAAGCATCTAGTCCTCTCTATACATAGCCTATAGTGCGGTTTCATAAATGTGTAACTTCAACTACCTATATCCCTGAAGAGATCTTAACATTCGAGAATCTCTTATTTGAAAGAAAACGTCACATAGGATCCTCCAAAAGGTTTGGCAGGCTCAATGACTCTGATTAAGACTCATCAATGATTAGACTACCATAAATGCCAATAAGGCTCCACACTGACATACATAGTAGTATCCGAAACTGAACATACATAAATTGTGAGAAACCATTGCTATATGTAGCAGGATATTTGCATAAACAAGCGTCAATATTATCTTTGGACTAAAGTGAACTTCCCGTGAGGATAACCAACTCTTAAGGTAGTACAAGCAATCAATACTACACAAAGCGCATAAACCGTGAGCAAATACAATACTCAAGCGCATTCCGGAGAGATCCAAAACGTCTACAGATCGTGGAATTTTCAACAAAGGGATGTGTTCAAGAGTCTCTTAATAATTATATGAATATCACGTGAGTGCAACAAAAGGGGTTATTAAGTTCCATTTTTCTCACATTTTCACATATGAATATCACGTGAGTGCAACAAAAGGGGTTATTAAGTTCCATTTTTCTCACATTTTCACATCCAAAAGGGTGTTATAAAATGGAATTGGGAAAAAAATTTATACATTTAATGAGAAAAACTTATATTTTATTTGTAAATTTTTTATAGATGAGGAGTTTTAGAAATAGTCCTTGAATGCATGTGATTATATACAACTTATACATAGTGACCCCCTAAGAAAACGTGTAATGTGTAGCTCTTTTTAAAAGCATACAGGTCTATGATCCAACCACCTGTGAGTCAAGCTTGTAATTGTGCGTACAATCTGTTGAGACTCGGCTCTCAACTACACGTGGCATGCATAGATTGTCCAAAATGCATCTGCAAGCTCTAAAACAACCTACAATCTGATAGGCTTCTTCTAGGGTGGGTGCCACCATGAGCAGGCCATGGCATAGTTGAGCTTGCAGAGCAAAGAAGAGAGAGAGAGAGAGAGAGAGAGAGAGAGAGAGAGAGAGAGAGAGAGAGAGAGAGAGAGAGATAAGATATTGACACAACACAAAAGACAACGTTATATTGTATTGATATAAAGCCTTACATGTATAATAGCACCTTCTATTTTCTCCAGAAAAAATTCCACTTCTTTCCAAAGATGAGGTCTTATGTGCAGTAACTCAGATAGAGTTAGTGTACAATAGATCGGAGACGACATCAACTCACGAAGAGTTTTAGTGTCCATCATCTTAGGATCAGATTTCTATTGAGATGGTACTTTTCTAATTTTTGATCTTGTTTCATGGTTGCTGATGAATGAAGGAAAAGTTTTCAAAGATTGAGGTTTGTTGTCTTTTGACATTTCTGTATCTGCATCACCATATAGTGATCAGATATCAACCAGGTAGAGCTGATGGTCTAGATTGATCGTGATAGGGGCTGACTCAAGGATCACACTTCCATCTTTTTTGTTTCTGATATCCTCCCACAAATCCTGTGGCCAAGGTTCTTCAACTTCCGAAATTGGCGTAATTGCGTGTGAGCACACCCCATCTGTGGTGTTGGCTACCACCCTTGTATCTAATGGTGTTTCAACTACCAGTTCTTTTCGGTCTCTGTTTTCGATTTTGATTCTCCATCTCTTGGATTCTGTTGTCGATCAACACCTCAGTCCTTGGAGCAATCGGGACAGGTGGTTCCATAAAAGCTTAGGCCGCTTGGATGAGCTCTTTGCACATCTGCAACCTCTCTTTCTCATACCCTAGATGAGGATATGTTAACCATCTATGCTCTTGGGTTTGGTTGGGCTTTAGCCTAGCTTCATAAGCCTTCAAAATTGCATCTAATGGCTCAAACACTTTGTCCACCAAGACCGAACCTTCAGAAGGTATTCCTAATGGTTTCACTACGATATTTTTTCTTTATGGTCCCTTTCCACTCTCAATTGTTCTTCGATTTGCTGCAATTTGGTTTCTAAGGTTGATTTTTCTTTTATCCTTTTGGCTTTCATCTTGTCCCTTTTTGCTTTTCAGTATTTTTGGGGGTCCTAACCGACAAATTCTCTATCTCGGTTTGGCTGGGTGGGGTGGGATGTTTTTGTCTCCCATAGGTATATTCCTTGCTGCTTCCTGGGCTTGTGCTCTTGTTACAATTATCATTGGAATTTTTGGTTTTATTTCTGATCCACTTAAGCTTGATACAACTCTGATTTTGTTTATGGTAGCCTTTTGTTTGTTTTTGTGGAATTAGATGGTCATTTGTACATCTCTCACAGTACCCAAAGATTTTGATACACTCTCCTTTGTGTGGACAACTTCTTGCCCAATGATCACTGCCACATTCATAACATGGTCCTACTAGTGGTGGGGAAGCTTTGGAGCCTCCATTGGTTGTCCGGTTCTAGGAGGGTATCTCCTAGGTCTGTAGTTTTGATTTGCCATGAACATGAGCATATTTTCATCGACCAGGTAATGGTTTTTTGTTGGTTGTGTTATGTAAAATGATTTTCAAATTCCTTTAGATCCTATTCATGGAATTTGTCCTTTTGAAGCATATGCACTATTGTCTAAACCTCTCTTATAAGAGCTGTTTGAATCTTCTCGGTATGAAACTACTTGTATTATACTCTGATCCACAGGTGACTCTATGGGTTGTGAAATTCTCACCATGGCTCTGTTTTCCTGGGGTAAAGGAGGATAATACTCCAACACAGGTTGAGGTTTTTATTGCCCTTGGATTGCATTATTTTGTTCTACTTGGTATTTTGGAGGTGGTGGCAATTGTTGCCCCCCAGGTGGCCTATATGGTCTTTCCTTAACATAGTTTCTATTGTAGAAACATTCGTGGGTCTCATGATTTGTCCATTTTTGTTCGATAGCACACCATTTCAATACATCTTGTATGGTTGCTCATGGCCTTAGGTGCATGTTGCACCACTGAGTCGGACGGTCTACTCCACAAGTGTCACATTTTCATGTGGGCTATTGTCGTGTGTTCGGGTTTGGCTTGTTTCCTTGGTTCATCCTTCTGATCACTTCCTTGATCATTTGATCCACGTTTGGCACAGGTGGGTTCTGCCCATCCAATTTCATCGTGGATTCACTAGTAGTTGAGGAGGTGCTACTCGTCCCTTGGAGAACTTGGAAATTCAAGCTGAAAGCTGAAATTTCAGGATTTACAGGTATGCTGTTATGAAAAATAGCAAGCCACACAGAGACACATAGAGAGAGAGAGAGAGAGAGAGAGAGAGAGAGAGAGAGAGAGAGAGAGCTTTTTGAGGATGAGAGAATAGTAGACGTAGAGAGAGACGATGATGATAGTGAAGGGGGCTTCTTGGGCTGATGGTAGAGGAAAATTCAGCAACTAGGAGATAGTGCAATGAGAGGGGAAGAGGCTTTATTTATAGGTGGAGTCGTTTCCTTTGAAATTCAAGGCTTCCCTTAAAATTTGAGGCATCCTTTGAAATTTGAGACGTCCATTGAAATTCAAGTCATCCTTTGAAATTCGAGGCCTTAGTTGAAATTCAAGGTCGTCTTTGAAATTCAAGGCTTCTTTTAGAATCTTCCCGAACCTTCAAGAAGCTTCTCGAACCTTTCTTCCTTGGAAAATTGTTCACAAAAAGAAATATCAATATGGGTATCAAATGAAAGCTCTTGTCATGCAGATCACGACTCTAGCTTCAAAACATAAATCCAAGAATATTGTAAAAACATATAAGCATTCAAAACATTCAGTCCACATAAGCACCATGAACAATCTTTCGTGATCATACCATCTTATTGATTGTAACTGTCGTTTTTGGCGGATCTAGCTCACACTCCACGGCATCAATTCTTTCTGGATGCAAGTATGACCCCGATATGCATGAGTAACATGCCACAAGCATCATTTCAAGTTATCTCGGTGGGAGTGTGTATTATTAATTTTATAACCCACTGTGTGGGTCCACCTTAACTTGTGACTACTCATCGGTGATCATACTAAGGTGCACTATTCTAGCTATCTTGTTTTACAAAAAGGAAAACACACTTGTAAATTTTAAGACTAATAGAAAAAGGATACAAGTTCTTTTGTATTGGGTTGTGACAAAGAGGCTCACAAAGTGCCAGGCTAGGTCCTAAGCTAGACTACGACTGACGCTAGACTGTAGCATAAGCTTGTCCATGTGGTGCAACTGCAGTATGCAGGTGACATTGGATCTATGTGTTGACGAAGGACAGTCATTCTGCGAAATATACAACAAAATTATTGCAGAATTTAGCAAAATGTCCAACTAGAAAGCTGAAAACAATTACAGTTTTGGTACTCAATCTCTGAAGAAGAAGAGTATTGGTCCAAAAGATAGGTCCCAAATAGAGTGTGAAAATCACTCTTGAAATAGACCCACCAATCATAAAGAAGCGTCAATAGGCTTGCAAAATTCGTATCTTGTTTTGAAAGACGCCAAAAAGGATATGTGGTGTTTATAGTCACTTATTCTGAAGAAAAGAGGAAGAAATTGCAACTCAAAGTGGCTAGGCGGGTGATCCATACATACTTGAGGGAAGGACACATAATCTATGCTAAAAACATCCTCTATAACAAGAAAGGCAAGATTAAGCGGTCTACTTTATAGAAGCTATCATAAAATATAGTAATAATCAAGAGAGCGTGTTTGTAGATGCCAACTATGAATACCCCATCTAGCCAACTTCCCACTTAAGTCTTCATTTGTAATCCTATTCTGATTCTAGAGATTGCAAATATAATTAGAGCTCACCAAAATGTAACATAGCTGGAAGTACCCACATTTGATGCACTAAACTCTTCACTCGTAATTCTATTCTGATTCTAGAGATTGTAAATATAATTAGAGCTCACCAAAATGTAACACAGCTGGAAGTACCACATTTGATGTAAACTGTATATGGAACACCAATTTTAAGAAGCTCTAGATATAAAGATCAAAATGTAGGCAAGAAAGCTAGTTTTTCAAAGCTTAAAAGAACTCATTGTATCTGCGAGTAGAGAAGGGAACAATGACACTTTATAGTCACTTATTTTGAAGAAACTGCAACTCAAATTGGCTAGGCTGTTGATCCATATATACTCCAAGAAGGACATATCAAATAATTCATCCTCTATAACAAGGAAAGCAATATTAAGCAGTCTACGTTGTAGAAGCTATCATGTAGTAATAATCAAGAGAGCATGTTTGGAGATGCCAATTATGAATACCCTATCTAGCCGACTTTCCACTAAATTCTTTATTTTAATCCTATTCTGATCTTAGAGATTGCAAATATAAATAGAGCTTGCCAAAATGTAACATAGCTGAAAGTCCCCACATTTGATGTAGATGTAATCTGTATATGAGGACACCAATTTTAAGAAGCTCTAGGTATAAAGATCAAAATGTAAGAAACCTAGTTTTTCAACGCTTAAAAGAACTCACTGTACGTACACGTAGAGAAGGAAGCAATGCTACTTTATAATTGACATACCTTGCGATCTAATAATCCAAATCAAGTTCCATTAAGTGCATTGTGTTTCTTTTCTCTAGCTCTTTCATTTGAGTGTATTCACACTGTCAGATTCATAAACATTTGTGATTACGTTGTGCGAGCGTTTTAGTGATATTTTCAAGTATAAATGCTAATCTTTTGGTAGGAGGCCGTTCCTAAACCTTAGGAGGTGATGTTAGATCACTTCTGTTTACTTTTTGCTAACCTGGTTGTCCATAGGTCACGATTTTTATATTTCTCAAAATCAGGTTTTCAATATCTAGATGTGTTCTAATAGTGCTTGCCTATTGTTTGTCTGCTAGAATTTTGTAGCTTTTTGGCCCATTTAGCTGAGAAACCATGCAGTGACTAGTTGACGTGAGGATTGACCATATGCTTGACGAGACCTAGTGTTGATTGTTGGTTCATGGTTGCTATTGTGCATCTTCTTACGTAGGTTCACTCTGTTGAATCTGGCAAACTCAATGTGTTTCCATACCTCATCCAATTCGCTTCTCGAAATACTGACATATTGTGCATGTTAGTGCTAGATAGCTATGCTATGACATCCGTCGTGGCGATCCACTAATAGAGTGCCCAAAACACTACCGGCTGATAGTAGATAGAGTCCTCCAAGATAATCGAGAGCAAGACTAACAATGTGAGCTGGGAATCAAGCATGAAGAGAGAAAGCTAGATGGTGCAATCTATGTTGAGAGAGAGATAGACATACCTCTGTCCAGTTCGGGGAATATGTATGCTATGGGTTAATGAGGACGAGTATCAAAGTGTGTAGCGGATGATGGTATGTGAGAGAGGAAGAAGAGAGAAGGCTTGAGAGACCAATAACTCGAGATAGAAAATTATTTGAATGATACAAGACAAAAGATAGAAAGTCTTCTAGGCCAACACTATAGTGAGCCAACCTAGGGAAGGTTGGGCAAATATCTTTGTCAAATACCACGACCAAAAATCAACTCTCATCCTGAAAATATGAAAATGGCCAAAACACAAGATTAAAATGGGCGAAGTGTTGGTGCAAATCTTAAATGTGCTTGAGAACCGGTGTACGAGTATCCAAGCCGTAACCAAGGGTAGGTGCATGTGATGAGAAGCATGCAACCAATGTGGTGATGACCAAGCTAGGATGACACCAATCAAGTTGCACAAGGAAGTGACGGAGTGGCTAACTACGAAACAGTTAAAAACGAGCATCAAATAACTCATTGATCACCATTGAGATGGAGAAACGTAGTGTATTGGTAGGAGAAGCACAAGATGAGAACCCCCTGAAGAGGAACTCTTTGACCAAAAGGAGATAAAGCTACCAAGCATGGAAACCAGCAACAAATCCGAGTCGAGAAGTTTCTAGCAATGGAGGAAGAAATCTCACTCGAAGAAGTGTAATCTACAAAATGATCCGCCCTTCCAAGAACGTCATGCGATATCAGGCACAATATTTAGAGAAGATCTTATCTATGTCCACCTATGAAAGCACATCCGCCCTTCCAAGACCGACACACGATATCAGGCATAGTATTTAGAGCATGTCTTGGCTATGTCCACCTCTGAAAGCACATCCGTTGGGACAAAATATCCTGTAAAGATTCTACAAGTAGTCGAGAACACACTACATAGGAGGACTCCCTCCCTAGAATAGTAATCTAATGTCCTAAGGTAAAGACGATTGAAAGGATGCAGTGGGAAGAATGACTGTTAAGTAAGACTCGTAGCCTCGGAGTAGGTCATCTTGCTACAATGTGCGAGTACAAAGGGAGGGGCAACCAGCATGATGGAGAGATTCTAGAGAAGTCACCAAAGTAGGAATCATCTATGAGGTCTTCACAGATCAAAGTTGCATAGTTACATCCAAATTGAGGAGGTGAAAGACATAAGCCGAAGGGGAAGCAAGATAGAGGGACCAACAAAGAAAGCCCAGGAAACCACCAAAAAAAAACTAGTCAAGGAGCTGAACAAGACAATCCCATGTAGCGAGGGAGTAGTCCAAGAAGAGGAAGCAAGAATCATCGAAGTGGAAGTAGCGATGATAGACACACCCAGTCACACCTAGAAAACGAGTGCTTTTAGCAACACCATATTGGAGGGGGGGGAGGGGTTAATCCTTAGGAGGCTAGAATACGAGATACATGGTATATGAAGAGCAGGGTGGAGCTTTATCACTAGGGGGTATGAGTGCACAAACAACTATGAAGTGCATTAAGCTGACTACTGTGGGGTGTAAGATCTAGTACATGGGTGGGTTTGGTGTAAGGACTGTGTGTATGATCATGGTTGGTTCTACCAGCATTTGAGCGAATCACATGGCCAAGGTTGCATATCCTCTAGTGAGTGGTTGTAGCCACCTTTGCCATGGTGATGTGCCTGGGTGATCTAGCAAAGGTAACTTCCAAGTATGCTTGAGACTCCACCGCCTATTCTTGTGCACCAAGATTGTACCACACTCCTGTGCCCTCGAAGTATAAAAGATCATGACCTTGATTTTCTCACAATTCGTTGGCAGTCCTCTCTAGAGGTGTACAAAAGTAGTCAAGAGCCTCAATGTGTCATCGTAAGCCCTCTTGTGAGTCTCCTGTGACTCAGAGATCAGAACAATGTCATGACTGTAAAGAATGATATGTATTGGGGTACCTCCAAGGTCTACACCCTCGCCACCAGCTCACAGTGTGTAATGTGAGATCTCATCAATGTAGATCTTGAAGAGGGTCGAGGAGAGTGGGCATCCTTGCTTCACACCAATGGTGCTAGTAATAGGGTTTGATAAGTCTCTGGGGCATTGTACTCTCCTCGTCACCTGCTCACACAAAGCATATATAGCTGAGGCCATTTGTGAAGGTAGACCCAAGCTCTAGAGGTGTTGAAAGAATCTCTCATGTGGAACTGTATCAAATGCTTCGCAGAAGTCCAAAGAGAGAGAGAGAGAGAGAGAGAGAGAGAGAGAGAGAGAGAGAGAGGTCATTCATAAATATGTTAAAAAGAACCCGTAAATGCATACCAAAGGTTGCATAAATTCTGCAAATTTTTTGTTTAAGATGTTAAATTCCGTTTAGTACATAATGATCATCTACTACTAACGTACAAGTTGTTTTTCTTATTATTAAGTGCGTGGTTTTTGACATTATGTATTTTATGGCTCAATGTTAAGGTCTAGTACCGTACAAGGGCTTTCTTTGGTATTGTATTCAATGCTTCTATCCACCTTGCTCTAAAACTTGTCTATGTGTGTGTTTTTGTTTGTGTGTCTATTTGTTCATTATACAAGCATGAATTAGTAAGTTTTCAAGCATAACTGTAATTTCCATCCACATAATCAGGCACATGCACTTACTCGATTTGGCTAATTTGATTAAATTTTGTTGACTTAGTGCTTTACATATGCAATTGGAGATGCGATCGAGTGAAAAGGATGGTTATGACGTGGTGGTACTGAGTCCACACAAGCTCTTGGGGGGACCAGGTGCACCTGGACTTTTGCTTATGAAAAAGAGCCTATACAAGCTTGGACACAACCCTCCTTCAACTTGTGGTGGAGGTACCGTTGCTTATGTAAATGGATTTAATGAAGAGGTTAGAAATCTCAACTCTGTCCATCTTTTCAAGTTGAGACAAATTAGTTTCCTTATTAGTGTCCGAGTTCCTTGCGAAGTATCGCGTGTTATGTATGCTCTTCTTTGTGCTTGTAAGCTAATCTAGGACATGTCATACTAGGTTTTAAAAACCAGTTTTTATAATTGTAGTATCCATTGACAAAGGATCACATCTAGTATCTTGTAGCAATTTGTGTTGTTTTAACTTCCATTGTCTTTCTTTGTGATCTGTGTGGTTGCATTGAGCCCAATGGCAAATCATTCTCAAGCAATGGCCAATCTACTACTATGTATTATTGAGATACGGTACAAAAAATGGGTGAACTCGTATGAGCAAAACCATGCTAGAGAACCTAGTGTGGGAAGAGCTCCGGGAGATGACTTGATGCTAAGAATGAAGCATGTATGTTGAGGAAAATGATATTCTGATTGGAAGCATGATGAATTGTGGGTGTTGTTGCTGGCACCTTCTGAGTTTGATATTTTGATATTTAACGAAAAAGAATGCGCTGAGGTTGCAATATGAAGTGAGCAGTATAGTTGTATGATGCAGGACACTCTGTACTGTGAGAAGATAGAGGAGAGAGAGGAGGGAGGAACACCGCCGATACTCGGAAAGGTGAGGTGTGCATTGGCCTTCTGGCTAAAAGAAGCTATGGGAATGTTTTTGATAAGGCAACGTGAGGACTTGTATTTGGAGAAGGCCATGAGAAGCTTATCAGCCCACCCCAACATTCACGTATTAGGCGGTTACCCATCCAATGTGGTGGCTCCCATTTTCTCATTTCTGATCACCACCACAGATCAAGCTGGTGCTCTGTCTTCACGGAAGCCACTTCATGGACGATTTGTGGTCAAGTTGCTTAATGACTTGTTTGGTATTCAAGCTCGAGGAGGATGTGCATGTGCGGGGCCGTATGGTCATGTATTACTCGGCATTGGCAAGGAGCTGTCTCTAGCAATTAGGAGTGCTATCCAAAAGGTGCTCTCTCTCTCTCTCTCTCTCTCTCTCTCTCTCTCCATCTCCAACTTTGCTCAATGAATATTGCTCTTGACAGGGATATAAAGGGTTGAAGCCAGGGTGGGCACGGCTTAGCCTTTGCTACAGCATGACGGAAGAGGAGGTGGATTACATTTTGTCGGCAGTGGGGTTCTTAGCCACCCATGGCCAACGATTTCTCGGGCTCTACGACTTCGATTGGCGAAGTGGAAACTGGACATTGTCAAAGGAGAAGCAGGCGCAACGGCTCATCACGTCAAAGGGCAAGGGAAGTGCGGCTGTACCCGGCTGTGAAAAGGGGCGAGGGCAACGAGAGCGCTTTCGCCATCATCTGCAGCATGCCAAGGCCCTCTCTCATCTGTTGCCACGCTCCGTACCCCCGAGGCCCATTCCCTCGGACCTTGACCCTGCCTTACTTCTCTTTCAACTCTAGACCTTCACCAGTGTTAGCGGGGTCTAGTGTATTTTAACGAGTTGAAATTATAAATGGGAAATTACCAAAATACCCCTCTAGTTTGTGGAAATTCCCAAAAAATTTCAAAAACTCTCAAAATACCCTTGTATCTATTTTGTGGTTGGATAGTTCAAAGTTGTCTAATCTTTATTCCTTTTTGACAATTGAGATACGTTTGTTAGTGCTTAACATGTAATTTTTCACACCTTGTATTGATACACAATAAGTCTTCTTATAAAAAGCTAGAAATGTTTTTATCTTTGGAGAAATTTAATCTCACAACCAGGGGTATTTTGGGAATTTTGGAAAATTTGAAGGGCATCTTGGGAATTTATGGCCAAATATCGGGGGTATTTTGGGAATTTCTGAAATTTGAAGGGTATTGTGAAAGACTTAGTTCCAATCCGAATCTGCCCTTTCTCCTGGGCTTCATTCTATCAATAGCTTTGTACAATGAGTGCCAAGAAGAGGCAGTTACATCTGTTAGGTATCCTAGTGAGCTCCCGTTAGTTATCTGGTATAATCCTCTAGAAAGCTTCTACGTGGCAGTATGCCACACCTCCCCCCTAGGAGGTGGACTGATGCATGATAGGGGAGGAAATATAAGGCTTCATGCGGGACACATGGGCTGTGGTGATAGCTTGATTACTGAGACGCTGCAACCTGTAGGTTGTTTCGCGGATACGTTGCAGGATTTTGTAAGGGCCTAGCCACCTATGCATGAAGGATTCGCAGAGGCCAGGGCGGCGAATGGGATACTAGAGGCTGACTAGGTCATTTTCGGCATAGTGTTTGTGCTGGCAGTGTTCATCATAGGTTTTTTTCTGTCGTTGTTGTGCTTTCTGGAGATTACTGAAGCGATGGTGGAAGCAGTACTATCTGGAAGCGGTGTGGCTTCACACCACCTGGTCAAATATTCCGTGATGAATGTATCTGTTCCCGCTCATGGAAGTGGGGAAGGGACCCATCAAATCCCAACCTACCAGCTCGAATGGAGCTGCTACCTGTATTCGATTTAAGTAGCCAACATTTTGTTGTGATGGCTTGATTGACTGACACGTTTGACATTCTTGCAATTGATGTGAGAGTGTCTGCCACATGTGGGGCCAGTAATAATGGTTCCTTAACTTCTGGAGAACTTAACTTCCTTAATTGATGTGAGAGTGTCCTGACAAGGGGTGTGAGTGATAGTAATCAATGTAATGTGTTTGGAGGGCCTTGGAGATGTAAATTCGAGGTGACTGACCTGGCTGGGTGAAATAGAGGACGTTGTCGACGATGATAAACCTGTGGTGTTGCTGGTGTGGTTGAGTGTTTCTGATTGCCTGTGTGATGTGCTGAATGTCGGGGTCGTGTTGTTGAAGTTGAGAAAGCTGATGTAAGCTAGTTGGGAGGTTAGTGAAGTTGATCTGGGCGTTCTGAGTTTGCTGAATGCGTGATAGGCCATCGGCAAGAAAATTGGTTGCACCCCGTCTGTAGCGGATTGTGAACTCGTACTCCTGTAGGGCCAGTATCCAGCGGAGCAAACGTCCTGGAGGATGAGCTTTGTGAAGCAAAGGATAGGATAGGCTGGTGGTCGGTTTCTACTATGACGGTGGTTCCATGTAGGTAGGGGTGGTATTTTGGAAAAGTCCACACTATGGCGAGTAGTTCCTTCTCGGTGGTAGAGTAGTTGCATTCCGGCTTGGATAGAGATCGGCTTATGAAGGAGATGGGACGCCATTGTTCTGACTGGTCCTGTCGGAGTAGCACAATGCCTAAACCCTGATTAGAGGCATCAGTTTGCAACAGAAATGGCTGGGTGAAATCTGGATGTGCTAGCATGACTGCTTGCCGAATGACTTGTTTTAATTTATCAAAACTAACCTGACATGTTGATGACCACACGTATGGTGTATCCTTTCTTAGGAGCTGTCTGAGAGGGGACGTGAGCTGGGCTAAATGAGGTTCAAACCTTAAAGAGAAGGTCGCCATCCCCAAGAAGCGCTGTAAAGCTTTGGGTGGGATATGAGTCAATAGTGGCGGCTTTGGTTGGATCCACCTCTAAGCCTTGGGCTGAAATGATAAAACCTAGGAACTTCAATTTGGTTGCACCCCATTTGCAATTTCTCAACTGCAGCTTTAAGTTATACTTCTGGATCCTGGCTAGGACTATTGCAGCACTTCAAGGTGTTTTTCCCAAGTGTCGGTATGAGTATGTCATCCAGGTATACAACCACTACCTTTTCCTGTATGAGGTCTGAGAAAATGTTATTGGCCAATCTCTGAAAAGTACTCCGATAATCAGATAGCCCAAAGGGCATCCGTGTGAACTCATAAAGACCTTGAGGTGTTCGGAAAGCTGTTTTGTTTGCCTCGTGAGGATTTAGTGTGATCTGCCAATAACCTGATGCGAGGTCGAGTGAGGTAAAGTATTTGGAAGTACCTAGCTGATCAAGGAGGTCGTCGAGGTGAGGGAGAGGATAGACGTCGTGCTGAGTTACCCTGTTGAGGGGTCTGAAATCAACACAAAATCTGTAAGAGCCATCCTCTTTCTTTACCAGATGCGGTTCGGCTGCCCAATCACTTTGGGAGGGGACTATGATTCCTTTAGCAAGCATCTTTGCTATAGCTTGCTTAATGCGGTCTACTTCTTTTGGTGACCTTCTCCGAATAGGCATCTTAATGGGAGAAGCAGAACCTGTGCGAATGGAGTGGGAAAAAGGCAAGTTGATTGTGTTGAGATTTGAGGTTGTTTGGAATAGCAAAGGGAAATGCTTGAGTAGCTGGCGCATGTCATGTGTACGTGTGCTGATGTCTAAATGGACGTGCTGTGTATTGACAAAATTGGGGCCTTGTGTTGGGTATATGAATGGGATCGGGAGGCTTTGAGGGAGAACTAAGGACAGGGAATCAAAGTGAAGTTTTGCCCTATGTTTCACAAACCAGTCACACAGCCTATAGTGATAGAAAATAACTGACGAGGCAAGAGATAAAAAGAGTGTTGAAATTGGTGAGAGCCAATAGAAAATATACTATCTGCGACTGTGTGAGAATGATAAACCTTCTGATTATCACCAAACAATACAGAAATCGGAGGAGCTGAATGAGTGTGAATGCCTAGTTTTCTAACTAAATCAAGACTTATGGACGAATTTGTGCTACCTGAGTCAAGGAGTGCTTCATGTGATGTGTGGTCGATGAGGACCAAAGTTGAACACACCATGTGGCTGAAAGATGCATTAGCCGTACATTGCGAATGGGTCTCTTCCATCAGCCATTCGCTCAGAAGTTTTCCGGAATAGAAGCAATGGCAGCTGTATCAGCTACCTGTATCTGAGAATTCTGTACTTGGTTGCGCGCTAGCCATCTGCGACAATGCCTCTTCACGTTGCCATATGTGTTGCAGTAGAAGCATTTAGGTCTGCCCTGAGTATCCCTTACTGGCAAATCTCGTCTTGAAGCATGCTGAGAATTCTGGACATCAACCTCCATGGGGGTTGGGAAATCAGTAGTATGGCGAACATGAGGAGGCTGAGGAGCAGATGGGGGCAACGGAGCACCATCAGAATGTAGGTTACCCTCAATGCGTTGAGCTATTTGAATAGCTTCATGAAACGACGGGGTCCTTGATCACGAACTCGTCGGGAAATGTAGTGCAGAAGACGCGGCCATAAGAAATACAGCTTCATCTCTTCTGACATAGGGG